>NC_088868.1:316840-352900 GCF_032884065.1 Artemia franciscana
CAAAAATTTTGACTTAGGATTTAGCTTATCAATTAGTCCAGAGCACCTTCCAGAAAGTGGTGACATCTTTCTTTACATATCTTGAGAAGTATTTGGAGCAACATACCATTTGATAGAAAAAAGAATGTGCTATCAAAAATTAATTCAAAACTAATCAATAGTAATTCGCAATAAGTCAAATGACAATTAAATATTAAAAAAAGATTTGTCACATAATTTATCATTATACTAACATAAAATAAATTATTCTAATTTTCAGGGACTATAAAAATACCCTTGGTTTGACTAATTTTTTGCATTTCAACTTTCTTTATATTTTATTTTCTAACTCCAGAAAAGGAGCACCAATTGGTAGGGAGGGGACAGGGTGCTATTAAATACCAACCAAAATTTCGAAAAAAACTTCTTTTGGTATTTTCACAGAGAAATTGAAACCGAAAACGAAGTTGCCCTCTGCCCTAAACACTGACATATTAATTTCCATTTCTTCATTAGGGTAAGGTCCTAGCCCTCACTCCGTATTTTCGTGATTTGGCACCCATGCTCTAGAAAGATGTTCCATAGAAAGATGTAATACCTGAAGAAGCTAACAATTCGGAAAAGTAGAAAAGAAAATTGAGGAAGCCAAATTTTCATTATACCTCAATATTTGTCTCACTTCTTCGCTTTTCTATGGTAGGTGTCTTCCTCTTCTCTGTTCTAATTGGCGTGGATTTGAACTTCATTTGAGGGAGGCCTTTACCTTTACTAGACGCAATTGGAGTACTAGTTGCCATAAAATTTGTAAGATTCTTTCTAAATAAAAATAGAAAAATCAAAGATCAAGAACGAGACAGAATGAAATATCAGAATCATTAATTTTTTACGGATTCATTACACAATTAATTTTAATTAATCAATTAAATCACACAATTAACTAATTAATTATACAGATTAATTAATTTTTTTCTGTACAAATAATTTTTTTGACTTCAGAGTATGTCTTTCAATGTTATGAGGATTAAGCTTCTGTTGATTTTTCAGCAAACCTTGAATTCTGTAATGAATTACAAATTCTCTTTGTATCTCAATGGAGAGCACAATGACCCTACTAACACTGGCGGATCAAGGGGGGATCGGGGGGACCGTGGCTCCTCCCAAACAAGATTTTTTATGGTGCCCTCTTATCTTTTTTTTTTAGAATAAATTTGTAAATTTGGTTAATTATTGGCACCTTTGTCACATCCCCCCCCCGAAAAAAATTGCTCATTGACGCCTTTGTCCCATTGGGCATCCCCCAAGATCCATCCCTGGCTACTAAGAGCTATTGAATAATTCAATAGCATTAAATATGTGCTGTACAACTATTTATGACTTGCATTAGTTAGTTAATTATTAGATAATCATGCTAGGTTTTGGTAGAGGACAACATATTGGGGGTTACCCTACAGATATGCAGAGTACCTCCATAGGAGGCACGGACCAAGGGGGACCTTGTCCCTGGGGGTCCATAATAGAAACTGGGCACCCTTTCCTGGGGCCATAAATACAGGTGGAGAAGGAAGAAGGCTCCTCAAATGTACACTCAACAGGGCCCACTGGCGTGTCCACACGTACCATGAGTTACAAACCTTCTCCAAATAAAGGGTTAAATTGCATGGTGATGCAGAACACTACCGTGGGAGGATCCTCTATAGGAGGACGACTGTGGCAGGGCGCAAGATCTAAATCTATGGACAACGGCCTCTGCAAAGGGCTGCCTCGACCCTTTCGGGATACCTGCAAGACTGGGAAACTTGCAGTTAGCTTTTCCCACTTGAGAAGTGGCGCCCATTGAGGAAACTATAGCCTAGTAGATAACACAGCACTCGCACGGGATTCCGATTATTAGATTTTTTCTGGGCTTTGTTCGTTTTTATGGGCGTTTTCGGGCTGAAAATTCTCTTCCTAGCTAATTTATCTACTATGGGTTACCTCCCCGTAGTAGTGTAATATTTGTAGGCATGAATATATAATGAATCGGAGATAATAGGCTTGGGATGGTCTGTGCAGGATTTCAAATCTTGTTGATAGAAGAGCATCGCGTGCAAAAAAAAACAAAAAAACAAAAAACAAAAGTGCAAAAAACCATGTTGTGACCAAGATGGGCCCAGGATTGCACAAAGCCTCCAACTTACTGGAGGTCCCAGGGACTTCTTGCTGTCCGGTTCTAAGCCGGCTTAAGCGCTTCGATGTATGGTAGATATGTTGGTCCCTGTCCTGCACTGGTATCCGGGATCATTGCTTTTCCTGAGGCCAAAATAATTTCAATGATTTAAAGAACATGAAAATTGGAACTTGGAATGTTTCAACGTTAAAAAATGACTATCGTACCGACATTTTGACTGACGAATTCAGACGGTTTGAACTGGATTTATTAGGAGATTCAGAAACTCATATGACAGGGGTAGGAAGCATGAAATTAGGCAGCATAGATTTTGTTCACTCAGGCAGGAAGGATGGGGTACATAGGCAGGGAGTAGGGCTCATGATGAATAAGGAAGCTGCTAAGTCCTGTTTAGGCTGGGAAGGTATTAATAATAGAATATTATTGAGCAATAGAATTCCTCATTTTATGACTAAAAAGTTCAGGGTATCAGTTATAATAGTATATGCCCCTGTTGAACAAACTGACAGAGATACTAGTGACTCAGATGAATTTTACTTACAGTTACAGGAGCAAATGGACAGGGTACCAGGTAGAAATACGGTGTTTTTACTAGGAGATTTTAACGCTCAGGTTGGTGGAAATAGGGATAGATAGTATCCTAGCCTAGGTAAATTTGGTGTAGGAAAGGAAAACAGTAAGGGCTGCAGACTTTTGCAGTTTTGTAGGTATAACAACCTAGTTATAACCAATACGGTGTTTGGTCATAAAATGGCCCATAAGTTGACATGGTACTCACATGATGGTAAGACAGCAAACCTTATTGATTATGCTATTGTAAACCGAAGATTAGCAGGATCAATACAAGATACTAGGGTATATAGGAGTGCTGTTATTGATGTTAAAAGTAAAGATCACCATCTAGTAGTGTCTAAGGTTAATTTAAAGCTGAAATTTCGGAAGGATAACTACCTCCCGGAAATTTATTATATTAGTAGACTCCAGGAGGAAAATTTGAGAGAAACCTTCCAGGAACAGTTGAATGCTAAACTTGAGAGTTTAAAATTTAACAATGTGGAAGATGGATGGAATAATTTTAGAAAAACAATTTGTGAAGTTGCTGATGGTGTCTTAGGGAAGACTGTTAAGACTACAACTAGGAATATTAGTGAAAAAGCTTTATGTTTAATAGAGAGTAGAAGGGGTTTGTACAAGAACTATCTGAGTGATAGATCATGTGAAAACAAAATGAATGTAAAGAAAGTGGAGAAAGCATTAAAATATGAACTAAGGAGATGTGAAGTGGAGGCCATAAATTGCTGAGGATCTGGAAGATGCAGCAAGACGGCATAATAGTAAAATACTATACTGGCATGTTAATAAATTGAGAGGGAGTAGTCAATCCAGACTAGTCCCAGTTAAAGATAGGAGTGGGGCCACAATTATTGATAAGTAAAGAGTTAAAGAGCGATGGGTGGAACATTTTGAGAATGTACTAAACCAAGATACAGTTGCAGGAAAAGATATAGATGAAAGTGGAAAAGTTTGTGATACCTTGGATGTGAAGGAAAGATTTATTTTTTGAGGAAGAATCAGTAACAATATTAAAAGGATTAAAAAATAATAAGGTCCCAGGTGCTGATAGTGTGATAAATGAGTTTCTTAAATATGGTGGCTCTGAGGTTAGAAATAAGCTACTGAAGATTATGAATATGATTTTTGAAAAAGGGGAAGTACCTAATGATTTTAGAAAAACCTTAATTAAACCACTGTATAAGAAAAGTGAGAAGAGTGAGTGTTGTAATTATCAAGGCATTAGTCTGGTCTCTGTAGGTAGCAAATTACTTAGTAATATGATACTTTTTAGACTGAGAGATGCTGTAGACAAAGTTTTAAGAGAAGAACAGTGTGGTTTTAGAAAAGGAAGAGGATGTGTCGACCAAGTTTTCACTCTTAGGTTAATAATTGAGAAGTCCCTTTGTTGTCAAACACCTTTGGTCCTCAGTTTTATTGATTATGAGCAAGTGTTCGATTCTGTTGATAGAAGAGCTTTAGCAAAGGTGTTATTCTTATGTGGCATACCAGACAAATACATTAAAGTGGTTTGTGCTATGTACGAGAATAATACTACTGCAGTTAAGGTAGGAAATGAGGTTAGCAACTGGTTTTGCATTAAATCAGGAGCTAAGCAGGGTTGTGTTCTATCCCCCTTTATATGGATCATTTTGATGGACTTCGTCTTAAGGAGCACAAAAAGGCAATTGGAGACCACGGAATCAAATGGGGAGGAAAAACTCACCTGGACTTAGATTATGCTGATGATTTAAGCATATTAGAGGTTTAAAATAAATTTTAGAGGTTTTGCAAATTCATGGTGCTAGAATAGGTTTGAAAATTAATGTTAAAAATACTAAGTCACTAAGGCAAGGAATAAGTAAAGATGAAAAGGTGATGTTGGGCAACAAAAAGATTGATCAGGTGGGCAGCTTTACTTACCTTGGTGGTATTATTAGTAAAGATGGTGGGAGCACTGAAGATGTTAAAAGTAGAATAGCTAAGGCTCAGGGCGTTTTTTTCAGTTAAAAAAGGTTTGGAAGAATAGGAAGATAAATCTGCAAACCAAGATTAGAATACTGGAAGCAACAGTGATGACAGTGGTAAAATATGGCTCTGAAGCATGGGCGCTCCAAAAAGCAGAAAAAAATTTATTAGATGTTTTCCGGAGAAATTGCCTGTAGATTGTTCTGGGTACCTGGCTGACTGACTGTATTTCAAACAGTAGGTTATACGAAAAATGTGGCTCAACTCACTTTCTAGGGCTTTATTGAAAGAAAGGTTAAAATGGCTAGGTCAAATTCTGCAGATGAAGGATGACAGATTGCCAAAGATTGTCCTTTTTGGCCAACCAACTGGGGCTACACGGAAAGCAGGTTGTCCTCGCCTGGGGTGGGAAATTGTCATAAATAAAGATTTAAAGGAAATGGGAACTTCCGTAGCTGTGTTGGCCTCAGGCGGCTTGGTGCTGCAATGAATTATAAGTAGTAGTATATGCTTTAGTGGCCCCTAAGAATAGGCCCTAATATAGTGGCTAATTTAGTGGCCCTAATAATATGCTTTTTCTATTACTGATAAACTAAGGCAGGAATACAACAGGGGAAAGGGCAATTACCTCACTGTTTAATTTTACCTTTTTAAACGGGTCATTCTATACAAGATCAACCAGGCCAATTCACCCATGGACTAAACATTGAAGAAACCTATTGATTTTATTTTTTTGCATAGATAAAGCAATCATAAACAAATTTGGGTGTTGAGACCCTTGATAGTAGGGCCTGACCTATACATCAGCTGAGCGATATTATTGGGCTGATATGAGGGTCAGTGGCATTATCAGATATTGGAAAAAAATATCAGTTATCAGCCCATACAACTTTTTTTGTGTGTGTGCAACTTGTCCAGAAGATGGCACCAGACTTCCTCAGGTAATTTTTGCTTGTCCAGTCCTTGGGGCCAGAACCCCCAGCTAAGTCTGTCCATGGTGGAGAGAGCAGCAGAGGTGAGTCAAATGAAGTTGAAGTACAATTATTGTCACAGTCTTCTCCAAGCAGCCCTGTTCAAGGCTAAGGATGGGGCCTCATTTGGGCTGAGGAGGTGTTGGTTTATTACATCTGCCGATCTACTGCATTACTTACCTCAAGGGCAATTCCCGCCATTTTCTGGGGGATTGAAGTCCAAGATGATCCTTGTGGGGGTACTTAGAAGGAGACAGAGTAGGTGGCCATACCACCTTAGAAAGTGGGCTTGTACTTGGGAAGAGAGGTTTGCTAGCTTGAAGGTCTTCAAGATCTCAGTATTCCAGATCTTGTCATACCATTTGAAGCCTTCAACTTGACGCAGGTGTCTAGTCTAAGTGGCATTGACTGTTCTTAGCTGTATCTGGGTTATCAGCCATGTCTCAGATGAGTACAGCATGATGCTAGACACTATGGCATTGTAAATTTGGGCTTTGGTATGGCAGCTAATTTAAGGTTTGCGGAAGACTGCTCTCAGAGTCCTCCAAACATAGGGCTTGCCTTGGCAGATCTGGCTAAGATTTTTGCATCAAGTGTGCCACTTGAGGATATAATTGATCCAAGATTTGTGAACTGCCTTACCACATCAACAGCTTGGCCATTTTTCTCAACAGTTGAGATTGGTGCAGATGCAATCTTTTCTATGGGCATGATATTTGTTTTCTTGCTGTTGATTTGCAGCCCAGCTCTAGAGGCTGTGGAGGAGAGCATCTTGAGTGCAGACTTAAGCTAGTCAAGATTGTCACTAAGGACAGCCACATTATCTATGAAGTCAACATGAGACAGTCCTCCTGGCATATCTGATGCTGAAAGGGTGGGCATGGTGCATCTCATTCAGGACATGGTTGATGATGCAGCTAAACAGCTATGGTTTACAGTGGTGTCATAAATATGCATCTTTGTTCTGAAGGTAATGCTGGACTTAGACCAGACAGAAAAACAGAGTTGATCCATGATTAAGAAGGCTTTTGTGGTACAGGACTCAACTTTGTTTCAATTTTCAATGAGTTTCAACTTTGATAGACCTGCTGTCCATAATGATGAAGCCAAGATATGTGTAATTTCAAAACTTATGGTATGTCCTAATATGCTGAATGCAGGTGAGTTTGAGATTGCATCTGCTAGACAAATGATCATTATCTTAGTCTTTTGCCGGCTGATTTTCAGGTCCACTTTAGATGTTTCTTCTGACAGTATGGTAAGGGCTTCTTTGAGTTCAGCTGCAAAGGTGCATACCAAACCAATATCAATCACTAAGGACTCAGTTGCCAAACTGGATATTTTTTGTGGTTCAGTCCACAACATAACCAATGATGGTATCAAAAGGTTTGAGTGTAGCAGCACATCCTTACCTCACACTGATTTCAAATACTGGGCTGTGATGACTGCTTGTCTAGATGAAACTCCTAGTACCACTATAAAGGGTCTGAAAGACAGCAATACTTGTAAGGGAATCCTGTTTGTTCAAGTATCAGTTTGAGAGAATCACAGTCAACCAAATCAAAGGCTGCTTTGAAGTCAACCCAGGCAATATATGCTGTGTGTTGGAACTCATGAGCTTTTTCTGCCACCTGACAGATGGTGAGAATCTGGTCAGTCATGGACTTGTTAGACATGAAACCCACTTGCTAAAATTTGGCAGCACTCATGGAGGATTAATTTGGTGCTTCTGCAAAGTAGAGTCATGGTAAACATTTTACTGGAGACTGATAGGAGGATGATTCCTCTGTAATTGGAGCAGTCCTTCTTTCTTTTAGTCTTTCTTCCCATTCTTGTAGTATTATCTTTGTTAGGGATCAGGCTCTATACAATTCTGGCAAATGGTTTGCTCAGAAAACAACAGCAGGTGAGGATCAACATCTACTCTCTTAATGTTCATTAGCTTTGCAAACTGTTCCTTCTATCTTTCCAGTTGTGCACTTTCATCTTCAAGCATTTCACCACATTCTAATCTTACTGCTCCTATTTTTGGAGATTTTCCTTTACTCAGGTCTCTGACATGCTTAAACAGGGACCAATGAAATTCACAATGGATTTGAGCAAAGTTATGAAGCTGAAAACAATTTTGTTGTAATTCAATTAAGCAGAAGATCTATAGTGCAAGGTTTCATTTTTATAACACACATATTTTTAAAGGTCATCAAAGGTCAGGGCCTTCTAGAGGGAGAAGGAGTGGAGGTAGTTGCTTCAAAATTCATTCCCAGGACATACTTTAGTCTGTAGATTCATCTCTGAAAGTTTCATTCTCTAAACCTAAACACTTTCTGAGATAGCAAGAAGTCAATTAGCTAGAATTTTACTGAAGAAATTAATAGGTCAGAAATTAATGCTAACAGATCAACAGTTTTCAGCAAGTCCCTTTCTAATTTTTGTAAATAATGGAATGATATTAGCAGTTTTCCAATCCAGTGATAGTCTGGAAAGATTCATTGATAAATTGAATACCAAAACTTACAAGCTAATTATTAATATCTAATTAACTTTTAACTTTACCTTGCAGTGTGAACACAATAAAAAAGATATGGTAAAATTCTAGTTCAGTGACTTCTTGCTATCTCAGAAAGCAGTTAGGTTAGGAGAATGAAACTTTCAGGAATGGGTCTAAAGGCTAAAGTATGTCCCAGAAAGGTATTTTGAAGTATCTACCTCTACTCCCTCTCCCTCTAGAAGGTCCTGGCCTTTGATGACATTTAAAATATATGTGTTATAAAAGCCAAACCTTGCAAAATAGATCTTCTGCTTGAATGAAGTACAACAAAATTGTTTTCAGCTTCACAACTTTGCTCAATCCCAATTTATAAGGTTTTAAAGATATACAAATAAATTTCCTAAATTTTGAAAAAAAACATTAATATGGCTCAGAATTCTACTCAAATAACAAGAATTGCATTTTCATAACTAAAGGCAAAGAAAAAGCAACTGGTAACTGAAAATTAAGGTAAACTGTTGTTTTGTCAAAATTTTTATAGGCTAGGTATAGACCTGTCATGTAGGCGAATTTCAGGGCCCTCTAGAGGGAGAAGGAGTGGAGGTAGGTACTTTAAAATGCCTTCCTGGGATATAGGCTACTTTAGCCTGTAGACCCATGCCCAAAAGTTACATTTTTCCTAACCTATCCCCTTTCTGAGATAGCAAGAAGTCACTAAACTAGAATTTTACCATAGATATTCATTAACCTCTTGGGGCTCGAAATAGAATTTGCCTTAGAAGCAATTATTATATTTGAAAAAAAGCATAAAAAGGTATTAGCCTACCCCCATAGACTAATTATGATAACAGCCTATAATTTTAAATAAATTCAAAAATTGGACAACAATAAAGGAAAACATGATAAATTTCACTAATAGAAACATGCTGTATATTGTTAAGTAGGAATTTCATTGCATTTAGGTCTAGTGTTTCTTTTTTATATAGCCTAGTCCTGGAAGCTGTATTGTGAGGTCTATTATTGGTAGCCTACAGGTTATAAATATCATGCCTTGTTATTCATAGCACTTAGAATGTATTTATAAATTACGCTTTAACTTTCCCCATTTTCTTATTTCAGTTAAAGATCCTTTTACAAGACAATTTGACCGCGTTAACAATTCAAATTCGAATATTTTGCGAAATGATAGCGAAAACAAAACAAATACTAGATGACAGTAGAAACCCTCACTGGCAGAAAATTACAGATAAAACCTCTAGGACATAGATGTCAAACTAACTAATTTTCGGGCTAAGTAGCAAATATGGTGCTTGCTCATCTACCTTCATGTTTTCCCAAAAGAAATTTCATGAATGTCGTCTTTTAAAAACAATCTTATTCAGAACTTTTGATTTTTACAACAGAAATTCATGAGAATCAAAATAATTTAAGAAACAATACGTTTCAATCATCACTATTAAATTAATTACATAAATTTTATCCTTTAATAGAATCAGAAGCTTGTGTATCAATGCGTCGAATCCTTTCGTATACTCAGAATCAGAAAAGTAAGTTTCAGGCCAGGCCAAGAGCTAAATGCTAACAATTCACGAAAGTTGCAATTGCATGCAGGGCTGGATTTAAGTTTTGACACTTCAAGGGTTAATTGTTTTTATGAGGTTTCCAGAAAAATCCCCAAGAATTTGGCGATTTTGGAAGCACTGAGCCAAACAAAACTGATGAGCCAAAAGTAACGAAAGCAATGGCTAAGGAATTCCTGGGCTGTTTTAAATCACTTTTTTGTGAATAGGCAGTGCGGCGGTAAATTTAAGCCGGCCACATAACTATAAATTACGTTATTGCATCCCTTGGCATTTACGCCCATAGGCAAAGGCCTAGTGGGCCTGTTGGTAAATCTTGGCCTGCATGCAAGCAGTGGCGTCATTTCATTTTGAGCTAAGGGGGGTTAAGCAACTTCAAATTGGCTGGCTCACAGTTTTTGAAGAGCAATAGTTTTTCGAAGTGGTTAACACAGACCTCTCCAAAAATTAACTAATAATAGTAAGAAGTATTTAAAAAGTGTTTCATGAATACAAAAAGAACACAAATTGGAAAGTAATTTACTGTTCTATTGCAACACTGGTGACTGACAAGGTCTAATTTTTCCAAAAGTATCAACCATAGCGTTGAAATAAAACCATTTCACAAGAGCCTTTCTACTAATTATCAACATCAGATCACAGAACCTTTCACCGCCAACAGTTGATCTTAAATAGGTTTTAATCAGGCTTAGTGCAGAGAAGAATCTCTCATTACTAGCCATTGTGATAGACAGAGTAATGAAGATTTTCAAAATTTTAAAAACTTCGGACTACTCTATTGACATTGCCTTCAGAAAATCGCGAAGTTCAAAGAAATATTTTAACTTATTGGCTCATGAGTATATATACATCTTCTCACAAGATTCATTTGCGAAGTCACGAGACTTTTGTCATTTAAGGTTCTTTGTAATGTGCTGCAACACTAGCTAGTCAGCTAGTAATGATAAAGTGTTCTGAATCAACATTAAACACAGAGACTGACTTTAACGGTGGAAAAGCATTCATGAACCGGCTTTCAAAATTTGAGCACAATCTGTCTGTCACAAGAAACCGATCCCTTCTGAAAGCATTTTTAATTGATTCTTTCACTTAAGTAAGATTCTTTTTTCCCAAAGTCGACATGGTTACAAAATTACATAAGTAGGAAGCTACTTGCTGTGCACGCTTTGGTCTTTTACATGAAGAGTCGGAATCCTGAAAATTTTGCAAAAGGTCGTCCGTGAAATTCACAAGAAAATTGTTTTGCTTTATATTTCATCAAAATCATTGTCTGTTTGAAATCTATAATTTTATCTCGTGTACCTAAAATAAGACCAGTAAATCTTAAAGAAAACTAGGTCTTTCTCCTGCAGCTGCTCAGACATAGTTTGCTGCACTAGATGGAGTATAAATATAAATTTAAATGTTTAGAGTCTGGTTGTGAGTCCGTGTGTCTGAGCTGCCCATTATCCATCACTACATATTCGAGTAATTGATAAAACGGCCAAAATACAGTTGTATCTATTCTGTGCCTTGTTCACCGATCTATTCCATTATGCCAATCTTGTAGCAGATTATTTCTCCAGCTAAAGAGCAGTTATGCCAGTGGCCTTATGAACATTAAAAAACAGTTTGTAGCGTGTATTGTTATTCGCGATGAAACAGTACAGCTTTTAGAGATTGGAGAAGAAAGATGCCATTCATCTCAAGTTCTGAATGGAATTACCCAACACAAGATTTAGTCTATGAGCATGGAAGTTTATGTAAATTGCATGCGATGCAATTGCTATAATGCGGGCTTGCCCACCTCAAAAGTTGCTACTCATGACACAGGCTTGGTATTTTCAAAAAAATTGAAAAACAACAAATTTTCACCTCCTTTTGGATGTTGAACATAAGATCCCCTCCCCCCATCGTAGATTTTTTAAATTGACACAGATTGATAAGTATGAGTAAACCTTTCAATACTCAGGTTGTTCTTGTATAACTCTTATTTTTATGCTTTTCGTTTAACTCCCCTTTTTTGTAAGTTGGTTTAAGTTCAGCCCTCTCCCCTCTGATGTGAATCAAGGATAGACTACACCTTCAGAGTTTTATGATCAATAGATACAATCTTCAAAGGTACAAGAATGCTAGGATGAGTTAACAGATTCTGGCGAAGTTTAAAGCGATTTCTCAACCCCAATATGAAGTGGTCTAGAGAAGGATATATACAGAAAGCGAGCGTACATAAATGAGCATAGATAAAGTGCTCACTAATAGTGACCATTCATAAAGAATCGATATAGTTCCTTAAAAATGGAACTTACGTATATTTCCTTAGTATCATGGTTGTATGGACAGCTGGAATTAAATAAAGAACAAGCCAAGGCATAAATTAAGTATAAAGTTAAGATAATTCAAGTATTTTTGGAAAATTTGCTTTTCTGGAATATTGTGCCATATTTAGCTTACTTAGCTGCCTTATTCGCTAAGTATACAAAGATACAAATGAGAAAAATCCACGAAACAGCCTAACAAAACCTGTCAAAACAAAATTTAAAACAAAGCCCCTTCAAAATGGACAAAAAGCAGTCTGAAAAAGCTGGCACAAACAAGTTTAAGAAAACAAGAGCGTAACTAAGAATATCAAAGCATAACTTTTGTAAAGATACCGTAGAAAAAAACAACAACAAAGAAACCATCGAAAAAAATAGCAAGTCAAATCAAACATTGAAACAGTACAACTATAAACTTCGATGCAAAACTTTATAACAAGGCACCTTCTTAATAGACGAAAAACCCCCTGACCTGACAAAAAAAGAAAAGTAAAATAAAACCACTATATAGCATAAATTAATAGAACAAACTATATTTTTCAGAAAAACACCTTTTGAAAAAGACAAACAAACCATTGACAAAGCTAGTGCAGACAAGACAAACATTGAGGCAGCATAACTAAGAACATCAAAATACAACTTTCAAACAAGTCACCTACGAAATTGACAAGGAAACCACTGAAAAAATAGTAGGAGGCAACTCAAACCACAATATTGCATAAACAAACATAAAGGTAACATAAAAGAACAAACAAACATACGTAACAAACATAAACAAACAAAACAGACAAATAAAGGTGCCGTTAAAGAAGACAAGGAAACTATAAGAAAAGCTAGCACAGAAAAGTCGAATCAAACATTGAAACAGTAAAACTAAAAACTTCAATGCATAACTTTCAAACAAGGCACCTTCTTAATAAACCAAAAAAGCACTGACCTGACAAAAATAGCAAAGAAAGATAAAACCCATATATAGCATATATTAATATATAAAATTTTGATATATATCGACTATAACTTTCAAAAAAAAAAAAAAAAACAAAAAAAAACACCTTGGATAAAGACAAAGAAACCGTTGACAAAAATAGTAGAGACAGCCAAATATAGCAAAAATAAAAATATAAACCGTAACTTTCAAAAAACGCACTTTCAAAATATGCAAAGAAACCAACGAAAAGACTACCAGTGGCAACCAAACCTCTAAAGACCAGCCAGTGGCAACCAAACCTCTGAAGTCCAACCAGTGGCAACCAAACCTCTAAAGACCAACCAGTGGCAACCAAACCTCTAAAGAGCATAATTAAATTTATTAAATCATTGATTTCAACAAAGCACGTTAGAAATAACTTTTAACACGGCACCTTAAATTAGATAAAGAAACCACTGGCAAAATACAACAGACAATTCAAACCACAATACAGCTTAACAAATTATAATAAACTATAACTTTCGAAAAAGTGTCTTCAAAAAATACAAGGAAACCAACAGGAAAACGAACGCTGACAAATCAAACCATAGAACGCATTATAAATTATCAAATCAGTACTTTCCAACAAGGCACCGTAAAAATATACAAAGAAACTAACAATAAAACCAGTGCAGACAAAAATACCTTATCAAATACAGGAATTTTGGGGGGGATTTACAAGTCGAACCGTGAAAGGATTTTCCTGGACTATAACTCCTGCCCCGTTTCTTATATAATGGTCAGCCTTTTGGCGACCCTCGCGACCACGCAAAATTTCGCCATCTGGTGCTTCTATGAAGCAATAATTTCTTCCTGTTCTGAGAGGAAGAGGAGTCATTTTGCATAAGACTTTCCGCTTTTTTTCATTTTCCTCTTTTTGTTTTTTACGTGGGTTTATATCCAAGTAATGTACGCAACTTTTTCGGGCATAATAATAACCATTTACACCATTTTGTCATCAAAAATTTTGTGGTAACGAGCTGTAAGTAAGGAGTGACCCGGCTCAATACTAACCGAAACTCTAAACTATAAAATTTTGATACCAAAAGATATTTCAAAAGAATTAGCTTACTATGCTGATTTCAAATATATACGTTTCATTAGTTTTAGTCTGACCCATTAAAGACTATGAGCCTGAGAAACTTTGCCTGATTTTCGATACAAGGGGGAAAACCCCCCTAAAAGTCATGGAATCTTAATGAAAATTGCACCATCAGATTCAACATATAAGAAAACCCTACTAGAGAGGTTTCAAGCTTTTATCAGAACAAATGGGGAATTTCGTATTTTTTGCCAGAAGAAAGACCACGGATGCGTGTTTTTTTCTTCTTTATTTTTCCCAGCGTTGATCATATCAATCCAGTGTCCTAGAAATTCGTGAGAGGGTTCATTCAAACAGAAATTGAAAGTTCTAGTTCTTTTTAAGTGACCAAAAAGATTGGAGGTCAACTTGGCCCCCTCTCGTACCACTTTTTCAAAAAACTGTCGGATCAAAATTTTGAGATTCAATTTTTTAACATAATTGAAAGACCCAATAGCTATGCTTTTCGATGCAACATGACCCCTCCCCCAAAGTCCCTTTGGGAAGGTCTTAAAGTTACAAAATGTCCTCATTGATTACGCATAGTATTTGTTATTGGGAAGTATGTATGCATTTTCATATGGGGGGGGGGGTCTGAATTTTCTGGTGGGGGTTTTTCACGGAGGACATTTCCATAAGGAGGGAAGTTTCCAGGGTTGACCTTGTCAGGGGAAGTTATACACCGGTTGAATTTGACAGAATTCCTAAGAAAAATTCTTCTTCTTATGTGTCTTACTTTCTCTTTTTCGTCCCAATTTTACGCGTTGAGTTGTTAAGGATAAGTTTCAGGAGTAAAGTTTCAATAGGATTGAATTTTATAGAGAATATTTCCCTGGGGAGGGGATTTCTCTGTGAAAATGGGGCCATATTTTCCGGCATCATTTAAAAAAGATCAGAAATTAAATATAAAAAAACAAGACTTATCATCCGAATGTGAGGAGTAACATTAAAACTTAAAACGAAAAGAAATCATTACATATATGAAGGAGATCACCCCTTCCTCAACGCCTCGCTCTTTACACTAAAGTTTGAATTTTGTCCTTATTCTTTAAAAACCACCTCTGAACCACAAGGGTCGTCCAATTAAAACATTAAGAAGCTTTTTTAAAAGTACTACAAAAATTTGGCGTAAAGAGCGAGGTATTACCATGAAGAGCGAGGGGGTGTTGGCAATCCCTTTCGTATGCGTAATAATTTCTGTCCATTTTAAGTTTTAATGTTGCTCCTTATGTTCAGTTGAAAAATCTTTTTTTTTTTTAGTGGAATTTCCTTATGAGGGTGTTTCATTACCTCTATCCGTCAATCCTCCTAAAATTATACCTCCTAGGAAAGTAAATCTCGTAAAATACCCCCTCCCACGCGGGTGAAACCTCCGGAGAAAATATAGCACTGGGCAGCACACCCCGAGGAAAATACGCCTCGTAAAATACACCCCCCCCCCCCGTGGAAAAGCTCCCCAGAAAGAAGCCCCAGAAAAGATTCCCCCCCATAAAGTATCTCATGGAAAAAAACCCATCTCCCCCCTCCTAAAAAAATAGGATTTTCCGCATTTGAAAATTTTATTTTAGCTGTTTTCTTTAGTTTCATTTACATCAAAGAATTGCCTTTGTATGGTAATTTTTAGTATGTTAAATTAATTCAAAAGTTAAACCAAAAGGTACAAATTCATAAAAAAAGCATAATATTTTCGATAAAAGGTTAAAACACATAAAAAAAAGGTAGGTGATATTGATAAAGATTGAACAGTCAAATACGGCATTTCAAAGAACTCTTTTGCAGAGATCTGAAGCTGTTGTCTTCAATGACGTGGGATATTTCTTATCAAAAGAATAGGCTTATTATGCTGATTCTAGATATATAAGATTCATTAAGCTTAGTATTACTTATCAAATGCTTTAAACCTGAAAGAATTTGCCTGATTATCATAAATTGAGGGAATACCCCCTTAAAGCCGAAGAACTTTAACGAAAACCGCACCACTAGACCTAGCGTAACAGAGAACCCTACTTTAAAGGTTAAAACTTGTATCTGAAAAATTGTTGCCAATATTTGCCAGAAATATAAATTTTTTGCCAGAACTAAATTTATTTTTTTGCCAGAAGATAGATAACAGATGTATGTTCATTTTCTTTTTCTTCAGGGATGATTGTATCGAACCAATGGTCATATAGCATCGGGAAAAGGATTATTTGAGTGAAAATTAAAAGTTCTAGTGCCCTTCTACAGTGACCAAATGATTGGAGAGCAGCTAGCCCCATGCCATGCCCCTTTTCCCCCCCCCAAATCGTTTGATCAAAACTTTGAGATAGCTATTTCGGTCAAAATAGTCGGAAGTTGCAAAAATTATGCCTTTGGAGATAAAATGACCCATAAAATATCTGAAAAAGGTCCGTAAGTGATAAATATTGCCCATTGCTTATGTACGGTATAGTATTTTCATTAGGAAGTTTGCATACTATTTTTTTTGTAGTGGGGAGGGGTGGTGAAATCTCTACTTTGGGGATTCTCGATGGGACGTAAACTTTCCGGGAGCTGAACTTTTTAGGGTAAATTTTACACTGGGGAATATATCAGAATTCCTAAATGAAATTATTTTTATTTGCCTTACTTTCTCTTTGCCAACTTAATTTTACGTGTGGAGATGTTAAAGGTAACTATCCGGGATAATTTTCACCAGGAATGAATTGTCTAGAGGATCTTTCTATGGGGAGGGACGAGAGGGCATTTTCTGTAGATGTGGTGCCGGTTTTTTCAGTATTATTAAAACAAACATTAAAATTAAATTTAAAAACGGTCTGGAATTTTTTAAAAACAAGTTTTTTTCAACTGGAATTAAGGACAAAAATTAACCCTCAAGCCGAACACAAAATTATTATGTATATGAAGGGATTACCTCCTCATCAACATCACCGGTCTTTAGGCTAATGCCTTAATTTTGTCTTGATTCTTTAATAACGACTCCTGAAACACAAGAGTTGTTTAATTAGAAAAATACGAAGTTTTTTTTTAAGTACTAAGAAACCTTAGTGTGAAGAGCGAGGGGTTGAGGAGAGGGCAATCCTCTTCATGTACGGGTTAAGGCTGTAAATTCTGATATTCGGCCATACTGTTTTCACATAGTATTTGTTATTGGAATGCACTGTAGATCGAGGGATCACCGGCAAAGGTGGTTGACCCTGGTTTTAGTCGGAGGCCAAGTGAAGAACTATGAATATGACATTGAATTTTAACAAAAAGAAATTCAAATTTTGATCAAATAGTTAATGAAACAGCTATATGTATTTTTATGTTATTTAAAAAACGATCAGAAATTAAATAAAAAAAAATTTGTCTTTTATTGCGCATCTGTTTGAAGAAAAAAAAATAAATATACAAATTTCGTTTTAATTATTTCTCTGCGGAGAGCCAAAATCAAAACATGCATTGATTCAAAAACGTTCAGAAATTAAATAAAAAAAAAGTTTTTTTAAATGAAAGTAAGGAGCGACATTAAAACTTAAAACGAACAGAAATTACTCCGTGTATGAAATGGGCTTTTCCTTCTCAATGCCCCGCTCTTTACGCTAAAGCTTGACTCTTTCTCTTAACTCTACTTTTTAAAACAGTAAAAAACTTTAGCGTAAAGAGCGGAGATTTGATGAGGAAGCAGTCCCTTTCATATACGAAGTAATTTCTGTTCGTTTTAAGTTTTAATGCCGCTCCTTACTTTCGGTTAAAAAAAAAACTTTTTTTATTTAATTTCTGAACGTTTTTAACCATTACTATATGTAAGCACTGGTCAAAGTTTATAACTTGTAGCCCCTCCCACGGGGACTCTAGGGGAGTAAGTCGTCCCCAAAGACATAATTATAAGGTTTTTCGACTACGGTGAAAAAAATAGCTATCTCAGAATTGTGATGCGGTGACTTTGGGAAAATAATTGGCGTGGGAGGGGCCTAGGTGCCCTCCAATTTTTTTGGTCACTTAAAAAGGGCACTAGAACTTTTCATTTCCGTTAGAATGAGCCCTCTCGCAAGATTCTAGGACCACTGGGTCGATACGATCACCCCTGGGAAAAAAAAAGAAAAAAAAACAACAAACAAAGAAATAAACACGCATCCGTGATCTGCCTTCTGGTAAAAAATACAAAATTACACATTTTTGTAGATAGGAGCTTGAAACTTTTATGAGAGGGTTCTCTGATACGCTGAATCTGATGTTATGATTTTCCTTAAGATTCTACGACTTTTAGGGGTTGTTTCCTCCTATTTTCTAAAATAAGGCAAATTTTTTCAGGCTCGTAACTTTTGATGGGTAAGACTAAACTTGATGAAACATGTATCTTTAAAATCAGCATTAGAATGCAATTCTTTTGATGTAGCTATTTTTGTTTTTGAGTTTTGGTTACTATTAAGCCGGGTCGCTCCTTACTACAGTTCGTTACCACGAACTGTTTTATTTAAATGATATAGGATAAGATATTTATTTAAAAAAAATCTCTATCACAAGCCCCCAAAGGGCCGAATTCGGACTTCGGAGTCCACTAACAAAGCAAAAAAAAAAAAAAAAACCGGTCAAACTAAACTTGAACAAAACAGTCAGAAAAAAAGGAAATAGTCAAATAATAATGATCATAATAATAATAATTATATAATTATCATAATAATAAAAATCATAATAATAATAATAATAATAAATAATCAAATTATACAGGAAAAATCAAGAAATAAATATGTATATCTACAAATTGAAAGGGACACTAAAAAAAAGTCCAAAAACTCACAAAAAAGAACGAAGCATAAAACACATGAAAAACACATATGAATTAAAAGGGAAACTAAACCAAAAACAGGGGGGGGGGGGCAAGCAAATAAGTGCAACGACCTCGGCAGCACCTCACAAAAAAAGGGTGAAACTAGTTGGATATTTTATTCATTTTTTCTGTGATGAAGGGGACAAAGGTTTTTTTTTATATCTGGAAGTAACGCAGCGAATGGGGGACAAAACTGGGATGGGCTCAGAAACAGCTCGAGGCTGTCGCAATCTAGATGGTGAGTGACGTTTGGGAAATCACTTGCCATCCGAGGGTTTGTTATTACATTTTTTGAAAAACGGAGGCATAAAGACAATCTCCTTCGCTCAAGAGTCAGTGAATTGCATAATCTACACTTTTCATTATAGTCATCAACAATAGTACAGTTTTAACAGGATGACCAGCTGCTCAATGTATACAAACATAATGGACATATGTAGAACATTTTTCAATGTTGACTTTTTCACTGCTTAAAAGAAAGTGACTCGTGATCTGTAGAATGAATATTGGATTAGAATGAATGTCCACTTATGCTCAACGCTGATTGGATCACTAGAGAAATAGGAGGAGTAACTTAAACTCTAGGTAATATTCAAACAGATGCGCAATAAAAGACAAACTTATAGCTGTTTCATTAACTATTTGACAAAAATTTGAATTTCTTTTAGTTAAAATTCAATGTCATATTCATAGTTCTTCACTTGGCCTCCGACTAAAACCAGGGTCAACCACCTTTACCGGTGATCCCTCGATCTACAGTGCATTCCAATAACAAATACTATGTGAAAACAGTATGGCCGAATATCAGAATTTACAGCCTTAACCCATACATAAAGGGGATCACCCCTCAACCCCTCGCTCTTCACAATAGGGTTTCTTAGTACTAAAAAAAAATCTTCGTATTTTTCTAATTAAACAACTCTTGTGTTTCAGGAGTCGTTATTAAAGAATCAAGACAAAATTAAGGCATTAGCCTAAAGACCGGTGATGTTGATGAGGAGGTAATCCCTTCATATACACAATAATCTTGTGTTCGGCTTGAGGGTTAATTTTTCGCCTTAATTCCAGTTGAAAAAAACTTGTTTAAAAAAAATTCCAGACCGTTTTTAAATTTAATTTTAATGTTTGTTTTAATAATACTGAAAAAACCGACACCACATCTACAGAAAATGCCCTCTCGTCCCTCCCCATAGATTGATCCTCTAGACAATTCAATCCCGGTGAAAATTATCCCGGATAGTTACCTTTAACATCTCCACACGTAAAATTAAGTTTGCAAAGAGAAAGTAAGGCAAATAAAAATAATTTCATTTAGGAATTCTGATATATTCCCCAGTGTAAAGTTTACCCTAAAAAGTTCAGCTCCCGGAAAGTTTACTTCCCATAGAGAATCCCCTAAGTAGAGAATTCACCAACCCTCCCCACTACAAAAAAAGTATGCAAACTTCCTAATGAAAATACTATACCGTATATAAACAATGGACAATATTTATAACTTAAGGACCTTTCCCAGGGGTTTTATGGGTACTTTAAGAGTATTTCTACCCCATCCCCGTAACGGCAATATCTTTGTAATTTTCCTCTATTTGCCTTTACTTTTAATATTAGTCACCAACTTGATTTTTTTAAAGGTACACGCATCTCCTATAAGTTCACTGGCACAGTATTATGCATTACTATTACTATTATTTTAGTCATATTTAGGAATTATTGCTTTGATGAAAAACTACCTGGAAGACCGATAAAAAGGAAGAAACATATGTAGCAAAGGAGGTAAGCTAAAAGTTTTTTAGATCAGAAGGCTGGGCTGTACATAAAAAAGAAGGTCAATTTGTGAAGGTCAATTTGTGAAGGTCAAAGGCAGAGTCTCTGGAACAAAGCAGGGCATCAGGTTAATCTGAAAAATACACAGTTTTCTTCTGTCAGTTTTGAACATTGTCTTTATGAAACTGGGGAATGCAGAAGGTATAAAAATTAATCGGATGAACCAACTTATAAGCAGGCTTTTTCCAAAATAACAGGATATGCTAACTGTTATTCTATGATGTCATAAAAATTTCCAGCACTATAATCTTCCCCGAAAACTGCTTAATTCTTGCCGTATTCTTGATTTTATCCTTCTTGATTACGACTTGAGCTTTAAATCTAATAAAAATATTCATAAGATGTTGCTGACACTGTGAAAAGTAAAAAGATATGACGTTAAAAGTATTCAACCTGTTAAGAAGCAGTTATCAAACCAGCAAAAATGTAAGAACAGAAGTTAATTTGGCGGAAAGTGCAAAAAAATCTTTCTGTTGATTGGCCTGTATTAATCTTATGGGGATCAATCAACTAAAACAAAATAAAAATACTGAAAGATAAGTTGTCTTGTTTGTAATCAGTTTCGAATCGTTTAGTATCTTGATGTCAAACTATCTTCATAGAGTTAATAGTTGAAGTTTGGAAATAATGAAAATAAGCGTAATTGAATTTACAAAGCGTAATCCTGTTCAAGGCGATTTTACTTCTAAGCTGCGACATGATGCTAAAAAAGCGGAACTGAAAATGACTATTCAGGTCGGAGGCACAAAAAGGCTACCGTTTTGTCAAAAACTGAAAAGATGGGTGGATGTAAACAGGTTGGAAAAACTTCACAAAGAGATTGTGGTAATTGACAAAATGCTATCGATGTTTTATAGATCACCAGCACTGAAGAAAAGCTTCAAACTACGAAGAGCAATAATGGATTCTATACGACTTACAAATTCACTTATGGAAAAAATAAAAACTTACCAGAACCAAACTCTAAAGCGCATTTCAAAAGGAATCATATCCAGCTTTAACTTTCAAATCGCAAAATTGAATTCAAGCATAGTAAATTTGGAAAAAGATTTGGAGAAGATGCAAAAAGTAGAATGTGCAGCACCAACACCTCGAGATAATTTGTTGCAATATGGTACGGAGCTGTGCTCAAGAAAAGAGCCTTCTTCTAATCTAAGAACTGACAATTCTACTGAAGGACCCGAATTGAACTGGCGCTACCTTCAGGAACTTTATAAATCGATGGATTCAGATTGAGCAGTAGGATCAATCTTCTTCTGAAAGATACTAAAGTTGGAACTGTGTCTAGTTTGGAATGGCGTGGGTCGCCTGCGTTAGGTTATGCTAAGTTACGTTAGCTCACGTTAGGTTAGGACAAGTTACGTTAGGTTAGATTATGATAGGTTACGTTAGGTTAGATTATGACAGGTTACGTTAAGTTACGTTAGGTTATGTTAGGTTACGTTAGTTAAGTTAGTCTAAGTTAGGTTACGTTAGTTTACCTTAGTCTAGGTCAGGTTAGGTTACTTTAGGCTAAGATAGGTTACGTTAGGTTATGTTAGGTTATGTTGGGTTATGTTATTATACTTGTAATGCTTCACAAAGCTATTTTTGTCGTTGATTTCTTTTTTTGTATTTCGAAGGTGCCTGTTTTGAAAGTTACAGTTCGACATTTTTGTTAAGATCTATTTTGGTTCGTCTTGTCTATGCTATCTTTGTAAGCGCTTACTTGTGAATTTCTGAAGTGCCTTGTTAGAAATTTGTATCTGGATATTTTTAGTTATGCGGTTCTTTCTCTGTCTATTTCAAACATTGCTTGAAGGTTGTGATTTGATATGGTTAGTTATGCTGTTTCGTGGTTTGACTAGTAGGTACTATTCTTGTCGTTGATCTCATTGTATATTTTGAAGATATCTTTTTTGAAAGAAATGGTTTGATATGTTTAGTTATGCTGGATGGCGGTTTGAGTCATCTATGGTATTTTCGTCAATGGTTTCTTCGTAGGTACTTTTTTTAAAATTAATCCTTTAGTATTTTTAGTCCTACTGTTTTATTGATTGACTTTTTTGTGCTAGATCTATACGTATATTCTTTGTTTATTTCGAATGTGCCTTTTTTGAAAGTTGTGGTTTGATATATTTAGATTTGCTGTATTATTGTCAGACTTGTATGTGCTATTTTTGTTCGTGGTTTCCTTGTATATTTTGAAGGTGCCTTGATTTAAAATTATACTTTGATATTTTCAGTTTTGCTGTATCATTATTTGACCTTTCTCTGCTAAATAGGTCAGTGGTTTCTTTGTCGATTCCAAAAGAAACTTTGTTTTAAAGTTATACTTCAATATTCTTAGTTGTGCTGTTTCATTATTTGACACGTCTATGGTAGCTTTGTCGGTGGTTGCTTTTTATATTTCGAAGATACATTTTTGAAAGCTACTGTTTGACATGTTTGTGTTGTATTGTGGTTTAAATTGTCTGCACTAGGTTTATCAGGGATTTTTTATTATAAGTCATTATAACTATATAAGGCTTTGTATATGACGTCATTATAAGTATACTAGCTGTTGGGGTGGCGCTTTGCGCCACCCCCGCGCGCGTTAGTCGTTACGCGCCATATTAGTTACGCGCCATTGTAGTTGTGTCCCTGTGTCCCACCTGTGAATATAGATATATATATATATATATATATATATATATATATATATATATATATATATATATATATATATATATATATATATATATATATATATATATATATATATATATATATATATATATATATTTTTTTTTTAACTACGTAAAACTTGCGAATATACAACATTCTTGGCTGTCCCATTGTCTGTGCATATAAATAGATTGTCATTTTTACCGACTCTTGAACATGCAACATATAATTGTCCATGGGAAAAACAATCTGTATTCAGATCTATACCTCATTATTCTAATGAATGCCCTTGAGCTTTGTTGATGGTGATTGCTAATCGAACATTCCCTGTGTCCCCGTCGTCATTTATATATCCCTCTGTGCCCCCCGGCGTCCCCGTTGTTGTTTTTTCCCTGTGTCCCCCTCGTCCTTTGTGTCCCGGTGTCCCAGTCTGAAATTTCTCTTTGAGTGTCGCGGTCGTCATTTATATTCCCTGTGTCCCGGTCGTCATTTTTGTCCCGGTCGTCATTTGTGTCCCGATGTCCCGGTCTGTAATTTCGTCAGTCGACAAATATGACGTCAGTCGACACACAAACATGACCTCACCCGACACACAGACACACAGACAACTTATTTTTATATAGATAGATAGATAGATAGATATAAGGGGGCGATTCAAAGAGAAATTTCAGTATAAATCCTACAATGGCAGAAGAAACAGCCGAGGAAGCGGCTTAAAGAGATAATGCCAAAAGGCTTGCGGCTAAAAGAGATAATAATAAAAGAAAGCGTGCCGAGGAATCACAAGAGCAACGTGAAAACAGGATTGCGGCTCAAAGAGAAATTACCAAAAGAACAACGTGCCGAGGAATCACAAGAACAACGTGAAAATAGGCTTGCGGCTCAAAGAGATAATGTCAAAAGAAAGCGTGCCGAGGAATCAGGTACAGCCCAGTCGATGATTATAGCTTGAGTAATTGTATTGCGCTTCAGGAAAAGTTAAACTTCCTCAACTGGCTGCACCACCAGAGCCATTGAAGACTTTGCTTACTGGAACTACGTCAGAATCTAAGCGTTTTTTATTAAACATCCGAAAATATAACTCATGTTTCCAAATGACGTCGTCTTGTTCCCAAATCGAAAATCAAGGTCAATACACCGGGACACAGGGAATATAAATGACGACCGGGACACTCAAAGAGAAATTACAGACCGGGATACCGGGACACAGGGAATATAAATGACGACGGGACACAACTACAACGGAGACGCCAGGGGGGGCACAGGGGGGATATATAAATGACGACGGGGACACAGGGAATATTTGATTAGCAATCACCATCAACAAAGCTCATGGGCAATCATTAGAAAAATGCGGTATAGATCTGAATACGGATTGATTTTCCCATGGACAAATATATGTTGCATGTTCAAGAGTCGGTGAAACTGACATTCTATTTAGATGCACAGACAATAGGACAGCAAAGAATGTTGTAACAATTTACAACTTACGCGAGCGGGGGGATTGGGGGGGCGCGAAGTGCCCCCACCAACTAGGTGTTGGGGTGGCGCTTCGCGCCACCCCAACAGCTAGTATCTATATATATATATAAAAATAAGTTGTTTGTTTGTGTGTCTGTCCGCATATGACGTCTGAATTCTTTCATTATATACCAATTCAAAAACGAATGTATTCAAGCCGAAGCAGCTGAGTTGGTAAAGCGTTATGTTCCAGGCTCTAGGTCCGAGAGGTTCCAGGTTCAAACCTTGGCTTTAGCATTAATACAAAAGAAGAAAAAAACTAAAAAAGGTAAAAACTAAAACAAAACTAAAAAGAAAATACTAAAAAAACTAAAAAAGCTAAAAAACTAAAAAAACTGAAAAAGGTAAAAAACTAAAAACTAAAAAAGAAAAAGAAACTAAAAAAAAACTAAAAAAAAGTTAAAACTACAAAAAAACTAACAAGAAAAAAAACTAAAAACTAATAAAAAAACTAAAAAACCTAAAAACGGAAAAAAGAAAAAAACTAAAAAAAGGAAAAAAATTGAAAAATAAAGGAGAAAAATAAAAATAAAAAAAAAATAAAAATAAAAAAGACTAAAAAAGGTAAAAACTGCAAAAAACTAAAAAGAAAAAAGAAAAAAATTAAAAAAGCTAAAAAAAAAGGTAAAAACCCAAAAAAAACTAAAAAGAAAAAAGGAAAAACAAAAAATTATTTCATCCCATACCAATTCAAAAACGAATGTATATACAGACCGGGACACAGGGAATATAAATGACGACCGGGACACTCAAAGAGAAATTACAGACTGGGACACCGGGATACAAATGACGACTGGGACGTGTGTGTCGACTGACGTCATGTTTGTGTGTCGAATGACGTCATGTTTGTCGACTATAAATGACGACTGGGATATAGGGACACAACTACAACGGGGACGCTGGGGGGCACAGGGGGGATATATAAATGACGATGGGGACACAGGGAATGTTTGATTAGCAATCACCATCAACAAAAGCTCAAGGGCAATCATTAGAATAATGAGGTATAGATCTGAATACGGATTGTTTTTCCCATGGACAATTATATGTTGCATGTTCAAGAGTCGGTAAACCTGACAATCTATTTACATGTACATACAATGGGACAGCGAAGAATGTTGTATATTCGCAAGTTTTACGTAGTTAAAAACATATATATATATATATATATATATATATATATATATATATATATATATATATATATATATATATATATATATATATATATATATATATATATATATATATATATATATATATATATATATATATATATATATATATATATATATATATATATATATATATATATATATATATATAAACTAGCTGTTGGGGTGGCGCTTCGCGCCACCCCAACACCTAGTTGGTGGGGCGCTTCGCGCCCCCCCAAGCCCCCCCGCGCGCGTAAGTCGTTACGCGCCATATTAGTTATGCGCCATTGTAGTTGTGTCCCTGTGTCCCACCTGTGAATATAGATAGATTTATATATGTGTTTCAAACTACGCAAAAATTGCGTATAAACAACATTCTTGGCTTTCCCAGTGTCTTTGCATATGCAAAGCCGTATGTACTAATAATGACGTCATATACAAACGCTCTTTTTACAAACAAACAAACATGCATCCACATAACTCGTTTTTATATAGATAGATACAATACAAATTAACTGCGTAAAACTTGCGAATAAACAAGATTCTTCGCTGTCCAATTGTCGCTGCATATAAATACATTGTCAGGTTTACCGACCCTCGAACACGCAACGTACAATTGTCCATGGGAAAAACAATCAGGATTAAGATCTATACCACATTTTTCTAATGATTGACCTTGAGCTTTGTTAATGGTGATTGCAAATACTAGTCGAATTGGGAATTGTAATCTTTTAAATTGAAAAAGCAGATCCGTTGGAATCATGGGAATGCGAGGAATAAGAACAGCCTCACCCTCATAAGGCCCTGTCAAGATTGTGGCCTATATTAGGTTTTCCATTGTTTTTTTTTACGGCAAGTCGCGTGCCATTGCAAAGCTTTGGTGGGTTGATATTTCTTAAAAGTATTATTGGTACGCCTATTTTTAGTTGTAGCACGTGTGGTGGAAACCCTGAAGGATCTATGGAATTTAAAAATTCAGATGGATAATTAACCGCTTCATTTGGTTCCAAAACTGTGTCGACTGACTTGTAAAGGACTGCCTGGTCTCGAATCTTGTTCAAAACAATATTGTTGATTTCGTGGACGTCTATATTTTTGGGTGCGAGAATCGCTCTTTCACTTAGCCATTTATTATTTTTATAATTTTTTAGAATATTCGGAAATATTCTAAAAACTTTTTCAATCAATTCATTTTTGGACGTCACTAAATTACAGAAATCAGCAGGTAGTTGTATACGTCCTGAAATTGAGTCTACTGTTTGACCAGTCATCGTTTTGCAATCGGACACGCATATTTGTAGTTAATTTTAATATTTTTACGTGTGCCTATAAATTAGAATTTTTTAGGCAAGCATTCATTTCGTCTGCAGGAGTTAAACTACGTAAAAATTGCGAATATACAACATTCTTGGCTTTCCCATTGTCTCTGCATATACAAAGCCGTATGTACTAATAATTACATCATATGCAAACGCTCTTTTTACAAACAAACAAACATGCATACATACAACTCGTTTTTATATAGATAGATAGATAGATATATAGATAAAATACAAATTAACTGCGTAAAACTTGCGAATATACAACATTCTTCGCTGTCCAATTGTCGCTGCATATAAATAGATTGTCAGGTTTACCGACCCTCGAACATGCAACGTACAATTGTCAATGGGAAAAACAATCAGTATTAAGATCTATACCACATTTTTCTAATGATTGACCTTGAGCTTTGTTAATGGTGATTGCAAATGCTAATCGAATTGGGAATTGCAATCTTTTAAATTGAAAAGGCAGATCCGTTGGAATCTTGGGAATGCGAGGAATAAGAACAGCCTCACCCTCAAAAGGCCCTGTCAAGATTGTGGCCTCTATTAGGTTTTCTATTGTTTTTTTTACGGCAGGTCGAGTGCCATAGTAAAGCTTTGGTGGGTTTATTTTTCTTAAAAGTATTATTGGTAGGCCTATTTTTAGTTGTAGCACGTGTGGTGGAAACCCTGAGAATAATATCTCGAGGTAAAAACTGATCACCGACCATAACGATGGCCACTTCGTCGATAGTTGGAGCATTGTATCTACGCACATGTTGGCCAGGAGGCGTTTTGTCAGCGGAAATAACAATTTTATGCGTATAAGTAGGCATCAAATCGATGGCTGTTTTGAACTGACGCACTAAATTATTATTTTCGTGGAAAAGATGTTGTAATTGGGAAACGATTGTCCTTTCAATGTTGGGAGAAATTTCGCAACGTGCATTCAATTCAGAATTTCTATCACTGATGAAGTACAATTGTAAAAATTTATGATTCTCGCCTGAGAATGGTAGAAGAGACCCTGCTCTATGATAAATTTGCCCTTTTACTTTGAAAGTAGACATAAATTGATCTGGATTTTCAATTTGGGCTCCAAACGACGTCATTTGGAAACATGAGTTGTATTTTCTGATTCATTTATATTCCTTATGTCCCGGTGTCCCGGTCGTCATTTATATCCCCCTGTTTTATATCCCGCTTATTTTTCAGTTTTTTCCTTTTTTTAGTTTTTTTTTTTACTTTTTTAGTTCTTTTAGTTTTTACGTTTTTTAGTTTTTTTTTAGTTTTTTAGATGACTTTTTTTTTTAGTTTTTTACCTTTTTTTCTTTTTAGTTTTTATTGGTTTTTACCTTTTTTTAGCTTTTTATCTTTTTTATTTTTTTTTATTTTTATTTTTAATTTTATTAGTATTCTTTTTCTCTTCTATTTTTCATTTTTCCTTTTTTTTAGTTTTTTTTTAGTTTTTGGTTTTTAAGTTTTTTCCTTTTTTTAGTTTCTTTAGTTTTTCGGCTTTTTTATTTTTTTATTAGTTTTTAGTTTTTTTTGTAGTTTTTGCCTTTTTTTTAGTTTTTTCAGTTTTTTTTTTAGTTTTTAGTTTTTTACCTTTTTTAGCCTAACCAGGATTTGAACCTGGGACCTTCATTCTCCGTTCTGACACCCTCTCTCACCGAGTGACTACTCCAGTATGTTCATTTTGGTGTTTTAAATGGTATATTATTAACCAAATTAATGTGTTTTACAATATACTAAGCATCGTCATAACAAAAATGACGGCAACTAATTTCATGACGTCAGCCGAAACATGACATCACCTGATCCACAGATCCACAGACCCACAGACAGACAGACAACTTATTTTTATATATATAGATATATATATATATATATATATATATATATATATATATATATATATATATATATATATATATATATATATATATATATATATCGTTACGCGCCATATTAGTTACGCGCCATTGTAGTTGTGTCCCTATGTCCCATTTGTGAATATAGATAGATTTATAATCTATACCTCACGATTCTAATGATTGCCCTTGAGCTTTGTTGATGATGATTGCTAATCGACGATTCCCTGTGTCGCCGTCGTCATCTATATATCCCCCTGTGCCCCCGGCATCCCCGTTGTAGTTGTGTCCCTGTGTCCCGGTCGTAATTTATATTCCCTGTGTCCCGGTCGTCATTTGTGTCCCGGTGTCCTAGTCTGTGATTTCTCTTTGAGTGTCCCGGGCGTCATTTATATTCCTTGTGTCCCGGTGTCCCGGTCGTCATTTGTGTCCCGGTGTCCCGGTCTGTATATACATTCGTTTTTGAATTGGTCTTTTTTTTTAGTTTTTAGTTTTTTACCTCTTTTAGTTTTTTTAGTTATGCCTCATGATTCTAATGATTGCCCTTGAGCTTTGTTGGTGGTGATTGCTAATCGAACATTCCCTGTGTCCCCGTCGTCATTTATATATCCCCCTGTGCCCCCCGGCGTCCCCGTTGTAGTTGTGTCCCTGTGTCCCGGTCGTCATTTATATTCCCTGTGTCACGGTCGTCATTTGTATCCCGGTGTCCCGGTCTGTATATACATTCGTTTTATTTTTTTTTCTTTTTAGTTTTTTTTTATTTTTATTTTTTTTTAGTTTTGTTTTTCTCCTTTATTTTCATTTTTTTCCTTTTTTTATTTTTTTCTTTTTTAGTTTTTTTTAGTTTTTTAGCTTTTTTATTTTTTTATTAGTTTTTAGTTTTTTTTTTCATTTTAGTCTTTTTTTTAGTTTTTACCTTTTTTTAGTTTTTTTAGTTTTTTTTTATTTGTGTCCTGGTCGTCATTTATACTCCCTGTGTCCCGGTCGTCAGTTGTGTCCCGGTGCTTTGTTGATGGTGATTGCTAATCGAACATTCCTTGTGTCCCGGTCGCTTTCTCTTTGAGTGTCCCGGTCGTCATTTATATTCCCTATGTGCCGGTGTCCCGGTCGTCATTTGTGTCCCGATGTCCTGGTCTGTAATTTCGTCAGTCGAAAACATGACGTCAGTCGACACACAAACATGACGTCACCCGACAGACCCACACACACATAGACATTTTATTTATATATATATATATATATATATATATATATATATATATATATATATATATATATATATATATATATATATATATATATATATATATATACATATATATATATATATATAAATAAGTTGTTTGTGGGTTATGTCTGTCTGTCGAGTAACGTCATGTCATCATATCGTCATGTTGTCATAAAGTTAGTTATCGTCATGTTTGTTATGACGGTGACGTCATTAATAGTATTTAAGAAAATCGTTCAAAGACAAATTTTTAATTGTAAGAAGATCGTGGACGGAAAAATATTTAATCGTAAAATGACTGAAGAACCTACAAGGGCAACAGACACACAACTTTCGAGTTACGTCATGTCATCATGTGGTCATGTCGTAATGAAGTTAGTTGTCGTCATGTTCGTTATGACGATGAGGTCATTAAAACTATTTAAGAAAATCGTTCTTAGACAAATTCTTAATTGTAAGAAGATCGTGGATGGAAAAATGTTTAATTGTAAAATGACTGAGGAGCCTACCGAGGAATCTCAAGAACAGCAAGAAAACAGGCTTGCGGCTGATAGAGAAAGTAAGAAAATAAAGCGTGACGAGGAACCACAACAACAGTGTGAAAATAGGCTTGCGGGTGATAGAGAAAATAAGAAAAGAAAGCGTACCGAGGAATCACAAGAACAGCAAGAAAACAGGCTTGCGGCTGATAGAGAAGGTAAGAACAGAAAGCGTGCCGAAGAATCACAAGAGCAACGTGAAAACAGGCTTTCGGCTTCAAGAGATACTGCCAGATTAGGAATGTTCAATTTCCGTCAACGATGGCGTGTCGAGGAACTACCAGAGAACCGCGAAACCAGACTTGCTGCTAAAAGAGAAAGTGAAAAAAGAAGGCGTGTCGAGGAATCACAAGAGCAACGTGAAAACAGGCTTGCGGCTTCAAAAGATAATGCCAAAAGAAAGCGTGCCGAGGAATCAGAGCAACCTGAAAATTATCGCCTGGCATTCAGGTACAGCCCAGTCGATGATTATAGCTTGAGTAGATGTGTTCAAATCGGGACTATGTTTAAAATTTGTCCCTATTGCAAGGCCTTGAAATTCAATGGTGAAGCAATGGGAATGTGTTGCGCCTCAGGAAAAGTTAAACTTCCTCTATTGGCTGCACCACCAGAGCCATTGAAGACTTTCCTTACTGGAACTACGTCAGAATCTAAGCGTTTTTTGTCACAAATCAGAAAATATAACTCATGTTTCCAAATGACGTCGTTTGGAGCCCAAATCGAAAATCCAGATCAATTTGAGTCTACTTTCAAAGTAAAAGGGCAAATTTATCATAGAGCAGGGTCCCTTCTACCATTCTCAGGCGAGAATCATAAATTTTTACAATTGTACTTCATTAGTGACGAGATACTGCAGCTTTTACTTCAAGGACAATCGGCTGTTCATAGACATGACATTACGGCCCCTGTCTTCCGGCAAAAGTTGAAATCACTGATAAACTACATAGTAAAACTTGAAGTGTTTGGGTCAGTGCGATGCTGGATGTACTCAGTGGAATGGCAAAAACGAGGTTTGCCACGCGCACATATACTAATCTGGCTACGTAAAAAAATTACTTCGAACGAAATTGATGATGAGATTTCCGGGTCTGCCTTTTCAATTTAAAAGATTGCAATTCCCAATTTGATTAGCATTTGCAATCACCATTAACAAAGCTCAAGGTCAATCATTAGAAAAATGTGGTATAGATCTTAATACTGATTTTTTTCCCATGGACAATTGTACGTTGCATGTTCGAGGGTCGGTAAACCTGACAATCTATTTATATGCAGCAACAATTGGACAGTGAAGAATGTTGTATATTCGCAAGTTTTAAGCAGTTAATTTGTATTGTATCTATCTATCTATCTATCTATCTATATAAAAACAAGTTGTGTGTATGCATGTTTGTTTGTTTGTAAAAAGAGCGTTTGCACATGAAAACTGAAAAAAGAAGGTGTGCCGAGGAATCACAAGAACAACGTGAAAACAGGCTTGCGGCTTCAAAAGCTAATGCCAAAAGAAAGCGTGCCGAGGGATCAGAGCAACCTGAAAATTATCGCCTGGCATTCAGGTACAGCCCAGTCGATGATTATAGCTTGAGTAGATGTGTTCAAATCGGGACTAAGTCTAAAATTTGTCCCTATTTCAAGGCCTTGAAATTCAATGGTGAAAACAATGGGAATGTGTTGCGCCTCAGGAAAAGTTAAACTTCCTCTATTGGCTGCACCACCAGAGCCATTGAAGACTTTCCTTACTGGAACTACGTCAGAATCTAAGCGTTTTTTGTCACAAATCAGAAAATATACCTCATGTTTCCAAATGACGTCGTTTGGAGCCCAAATCGAAAATCCAGATCAATTTATGTCTACTTTCAAAGTAAAAGGGCAAATTTATCATAGAGCAGGGTCCCTTCTACCATTCTCAGGCGAGAATCATTAATTTTTACAATTGTACTTCATCAGTGATAGAAATTCTGAATTGAATGCACGTTGCGAAATTTCTCCCAACGTTGAAAGGACAATCGTTTCCCAATTGCAACATCTTTTCCACGAAAATAATAATTTAGTGCGTCTGTTCAAAATAGCCATCGATTTGATGCGTACTGATACTTATAAAATTGTTATTTCCGCTGACAAAACGCCTCCTGGCCAACATGTGCGTAGATACAATGCTCCAACTATCGACGAAGTGGCAATCGTTATGGTCGGTGATCAGTTTTTACCTCTAGATATTATTCTTCATAAGTGAAACGCTCAGTTGTTAGGAATTGCTGAAACTCATCGATGCTACGATGCCCTACAATATCCTATCATTTTTCGGGATGGAGCCGACGGCTATCGCTTTAGTATTAAATTGATGAATCCAGCCACTAACAAAGAAATGAATAAGAAATGCAGTGCAATGCATTATTATTCCTATAGACTAATGATTCGGCAGGATGAAGAAAATTATATTTTAAAATTCCGTCAATTGTTTCACCAGTTCGTCGTTGATATGTGTGCTAAAATTGAATCAGAACGTTTGCTATATATCCGCCTGAATCAGACCAAGCTCCGCTCTGAACAATACATTCATTTGCGAGATGCAGTTATAAATGACGGTAATACCACAAATGTTTGAAGATTAACAATTTTACCTTCGTCATATGCTGGCAGTCCCCGTCATATGTATGAATATGCTCAAGATGCTATTGCGTATGTTCGTCTCTATGATAGTCCAGATTTATTTATTACATTTACATGTAATCAATCTTAGGACGAGATACTGCAGCTTTTGCTTCAAGGAAAATCGGCGGTTCATAGACATGACATTACGGCCCGTGTCTTCCGGCAAAAGTTGAAATCACTGATAAACTACATAGTAAAACTTGAAGTGTTTGGGTCAGTGCGATGCTGGATGTACTCAGTGGAATGGCAAAAACGAGGTTTGCCACGGCCACATATACTAATCTGGCTACATAAAAAAATTACTTCGAACGAAATTGATGATGTGATTTCCGCTGAAATACCTGATGAAAATGTCGATAAGGGGTTACATGATGTTATTGTAAAAAATATGATACATGGACCTTGCGGTGCACTGAACGAAAATTCACCATGCATGGCCAAAGGAAGGTGCACAAAGCAATATCCTCGACTTTTAGTATCCAAAACAATTACTGGCAATGATGGTTACCCACAATATAGAAGAAGATCTACTGAAGATTGCGGTAATACAGCAATAATAAAGAAGCGTAACGGTACCACCATCGAAGTAGATAACCAGTGGGTTGTTCCATATTCGCCATTATTATCAAAAACATTTAATGCACACATAAACTTTGAATACTGTAACTCCGTAAAGGCAATCAAATACATATGTAAATACGTCAACAAAGGCAGTGACATGGCAGTTTTTGGCTTGCAGCCCGAAATCAAAGATATCGACGAAATCGTACAATATCAGGCAGGAAGATACATAAGCAGTAATGAAGCTGTTTGGCGAATTCTTTCATTTCCGATACATGAACGTAGTCTAGCTGTTGTTCACTTAGCGGTACATTTACAGAATGGTCAACGTGTTTATTTCTCGGAAACCAACGTGCAACAAAGAGCCCTGAATCCACCGGATACAAAGTTAACCGCTTTCTTTTCGCTTTGCAAAAATGATTCTTTTGCAAAAAAACTGCTGTATACTGAAGTGCCTTCGTATTACACGTGGAATACTAAAAATAAAGTATTTGAACGTCGAAAACAGGGTAAGTTAGTCGACGGCCAACCTATCATCTTCAAAGATACCACGATAGGAAGACTCTACACCGTTCACCCCAATAAACATCAATGCTTCTTTCTACGCCTGCTTTTGGTGAATGTGCCCGGTCCGACATCCTTTGAGTATTTGAGAACTGTAAACGGTACTACACATGACACTTACCGTAGTGCATGCCAAGCTCTGAATTTATTGGAGAATGACCAACACTGGGATAACTGCATCAATGACGCGTGCGAAACGTCAACCCCAAGTCAAATTCGTGCATTGTTTGGCATCATTTTAACAACTTGCTCTCCATCAGCTCCTACAGATTTATGGGAAAAATATAAGTCAAAAATGTCCAAAGATATACTCCATCGAAAACAGTTAGAGACGTCAGATATGACTTTTGATTTTACATCAGAAATTTATAACTACACTTTAGTTATTATAGAAGATTTGTGCGTACGTATGGCAAACAAACCTCTTCAGGATTTGGGAATGCCTTCACCTAACCGTATCGCTGCTGTTTCGACATGTGTAGAATTGGATCGTGAACAAAGTTACAGTACGAGTGATCTATTGTCGTATGTACAAAATAGCATTTCCAAGTTAACGTCGGAACAAAAAGACATTTATGTTACGATAATGCCTTGTGTCGATAACAACGTTGGAGAAATTTTCTTTTTGGATGCGCCAGGAGGTACTGGTAAAACGTTTGTGATAAAACTGATTCTGGCATCAATTCGATCTAAAAATGATATAGCGTTGGCAATTGCGTCGTCCGGAATAGCCGCAACATTGCTGCCTGATGGAAGAATTGCTCATTCCGCTTTGAAATTGCCTCTGAATTTGCATTCTACAGAAGCTCCCACGTGCAATATTTCCAAATCATCTGGGATGGGTAAAGTATTGCAGCAATGCAAACTTATTATTTGGGATGAGTGCACAATGGCACACAAAAAATTGCTCGAGGCTCTGGATCAATGGTTGAAAGATTTGCGAGGGAAGTCGAAACCCTTTGGCAGCACATTAATAGTGCTTGCGGGAGATTTCAGGCAAACATTACCTATAATACCTAGATCAACTCCTGCAGACGAAATGAATGCTTGCCTGAAAAATTCTAATTTATGGGCACACGTAAAAACATTAAAATTAACTACAAATATGCGTGTCCGATTGCAAAACGATGACTCTGGTCAAACATTTTCAGATCAATTTCTGGCAATTGGAAACGTAAAGCTCCCAGTAGACTCAATTTCAGGACGTATACAACTACCTGCTGATTTCTGTAATTTAGTGACGTCCAAAAATGAATTGATTGAAAAGGTATTTCCGAATATTCTAAAAAATTATAAAAATAATAAATGGCTAAGTGAAAGAGCGATTCTCGCACCCAAAAATATAGACGTC